>NC_056741.1:592808037-592834090 GCF_019279795.1 Protopterus annectens
TCTATCTCGCCTTCGTTCTTGCTGGTTGGGACAGTGTCCCTAGCACCTACAATCCAGGGCGGCTCATTGGAAGACACTCTTCAGAACAGTGGAACCAAATGGAAGACACTCTTCAGAACAGTGGAACCAAAGTCAGCTCTGCTCCTGGAGACCATATCTAGCTTGTAATGAGAAATAAAGGTATGAGGATTTGCCCACGTAGCAGCTGCACAGATAGAATCCATGGGCAACCTAGATTGGGAGGCTACGGAGGTAGCCAGGGCCCTAGTAGAATGATCTTTCGGTTTGATAGGCAGCTCTTTGTTTCTCAATTGATAAATTAAAGTAATAATGTGAGATAACCACCTGGATAAGGTCACCTTGGAAACTGGGAGACCTTGTTTGCCTAAAGCATAAGAAAGGAATAGTTGGTCTGACTTCCTTATTTCCTTAGTCCTGTGCAAGTAAAAACGCAATAGTCTATGAACGTCCAACTGGCGTAATTTGTACTCTGCCTTGTTGGTGCGGTTAGGGAAAAACACAGGAAGGTCTATAGATTGGTTTAAATTATTTTCTGAGCAGACTTTCGGAAGAAACGAAGGATTAGTCCTCAGAGCGACCCTGTCCTTATGAAAAACCAAGTATGGAGGACGAACACATAGTGCCTGAAGTTCAGAGATGCGTCTGGCTGAAGTAATTGCTACCAGAAAGAGTGTTTTCCAAGATAGAAACTTAATGGAGCAGGACGCTGCTGGTCCAAAGGGGGGCAGAATTGAGGAGGTTAGTACCAAATTAAGGTCCCAAGGAGGAGGGGGATCTCTCACTGGAGGTGTAAGGAGAGTAGTCCCTCTTAAAAAGGCTTTACAGAGCTTATGAGACATAACGTTTGAATTAGACAACCCAACATGAAAGTTAGAAATGACCGCCAATTGAACCCTGATTGTAGCAGCAGAAGACCCAGAATGAACAAGTTGTGCTAGGCATTCCAAAATTTCGTGGACTGGGGCTGAAAAGAGATCTACGTTCCTAGCCTCTGCCAAACAAGAAAAACGTTTCCAGTTGCTAGCATAAGTTTTTCTAGTTGTGGACTTGTGAGAGGAGACAATAATTTCACATACGGCCGGGGAAATGCTGGGAAGCCTGGCTAAGGTTGGAAGTGGAGCAACGAAGCTGTGAGCTGGAGTGTTTGGAGGGATTGATGCAGCCCGCCTAATTGAAAAATCAGTAGGTCTGGAATCGGATCCAGAGTCCAGGGCTGATCGAGAAGGTAATGGTGCAGGAACGGAAACCATATCTGTCGAGGCCAGTAGGGGGCAATGAGGATCATTTTGCAGCCCAACAATATTGCTTTCTGTATGTGTTTTGGAATCAGGGGAAACGGGGGAAAAGCATAAAGAAGTCCCTGAAGCCAATCGTGGACTAGAGCGTCTCTGGGTGAGTGACCTGGAAGTGGAAGAAGGGAGAAGTAGTTGCTGCATTTGCTGTTGAAAGGGGTGGCAAAAAGATCGCAGCAAGGCTGTCCCATTTGTGGAAGATAAGATCCGCAACTACCTGATTCAGAGACCACTCGTGAGGCATGAGAATAGCTCTGCTGAGCCTGTCCGCTATGATGTTGGACCTCCCAGAGATGTGCGTCGCAATCAGAAATCGTTGGGAGGAAATCGCCCACTGCCGGAATCAGAGTGCTTTTTGCCACAGGGGGTAGGACCTGGTTCCGCCCTGCTTGTTGATGTACCACACCACTGACATGTCTGTTTGAACTGCAATGGTCCCAGAAGGGAGAGAGTCCTGAAGAGCTTGCAACGCTAGGAGCACGGCTCTCATTTCTAGGATGTTTATATGCAGATGGTACTCGTGAGGCTGCCAAGTGCCTTGGACCGTCCTGCCGTGATAATGCCCCCCCCCCACCCTATCAGGGAGGAGTCTGTGGTCACTGTGGCAACTGGAGGGGGCTGAATGAAGGGTCTGCCCTGAGTCACTAGTGGGGAGACCATCCACCAGGAAAGGTGCCTTTTGCATGCTCCTGTAATCATGATCACGTGAGACATGGGCAGCTGTTGAAAAGAACACTGTGTTAACAGAAGCCACTGAAGGATCCTCATGTGAAAACGGGCTAGAGGGATTAGAAGAATTGCCGCTGCCATGGAACCCAGAGTTTGAAGGACAAACCTGACTTGGATTCTTTTGCTCTGCATTAGAATTTGTACTTGCTGTCAAATTGTAGACACCCTTTCTGGCGGTAGCTTTGCGGACATGTTCCTTGTGTCTAAGTTTGCTCCTATATAGTTGATAGATTGACAGGGCAACAAGGCAGATTTTTCAAAGTCTACTGTAATTCCTAGCAGAGAGCAGATTGTGATTGTGTAGTCCCTGGATTGCACAAGTTGATGCCTGGTAGTAGCAGAGAGGAGCCCGTCGTCTAGATATGGAAACACCTGGAATCTTAGATGTCTCAGGTGAGCCGTGACCACTGCCATAGATTTGGTGAACACCCTGGGGGCTGTGGTGAGACCAAAGGGCAGAGCTCTGAACTGGTAATGACTGGCTCTCAGCCGGAAGCGAAGAAATCTCCTGGAGCACCTGTCCACTTTGATATGGTAGTACGCACCCTGAAGACCTATGGAGCACATCCAATTGTCCTGACCCAGAAAGGGTAGAATGGACTGTAGCATGACCATCCGAAATTTTGTTCTTTGAACAGACCTGTTTAGTCTGCTGAGATCCAGAATCGGTCTCCAGTCTCCTGTCTTTTTTGGTACCAAAAATAACCTTGAGTAAGTTCCGGATCAGTGTTGGTCTGCCGGGACTTCCTGGATGACTCTTTTTTTTCTAGCAGTTTTGAAACTTCTAGGACTGCTTGGTCCCTCATATTGGGTGGAACATCTGGAAGGTATTTCCTTGACGGTAAGGGGGGATGAGAGAAGGGAATTTTGTAACCTCCGGATATAATGGACCGTACCCATTTGTCTTGCATTAAATTTTGCCAGGCTTTTGGGTACAGTGAAAGTCTTCCCCCAACTGCCTCCAGAGGCGGGCATTGGCTTATCAGAGAAAGATTCTCTGTTGCCTTGGTTCTGCGGACCCCCTCTGCCACGAGGGCGGCGTCTGTTCTTGTTTCCCCATCTGCCCCTGGAGGAAAATTCGCTACGTGTGTCAGGCGAGGCTCCCTGGGATTTTCGGAACCACATTTTACCACTCTTCTGACCCTTAGGGTATGGTCTGGAAGGACTGGAAAAACAGACTCCCACGGCAGAGAGAGTCTTGCCTTCTTGCTCACACCTAGTCAAAGTGTCTTTCACTTGTGGTCCAAAAAGAAAGGAACCATCAAAGGGGGTGCTGGTGAATGACGCTCTAAAGGGTTCCGCAAAATTACACAGCCGCATCCATGCATGCTTCCTAAGGGCCACGCCCGTACCTGCAGCTCTACTTGCACCAATGGCTGCATATGAAATGAGCCTCATGGAGTAGATGACTACAGAATTAAGCGTCACCAGCTGGGAAGCCACTTTAGCTTGAGCCCCCTCAGCTGATGGATCTTGGAAGGCATCTCCGAGCTCTTTAAGGAGATCCCTCTGAATACGGGTAAAATGGAATAAGTAGTTCAGTGACCTCATAGAAAAGGTTGCTGAAGCAAACATTCGCTTCCTGTATCTGTCCATGGTCCTAGACTCCTTGTTAGGAGGATGGACAGACGAAGAGGTTTCCGCTAACTCTTTTTTGGTGACTGCTGCTACCACCATGGCATCAACAGGAACACCTTTGGTAAGGAACTGCTTATTCTTGGGGTGCTGTGATGAACTTGCCAGGTTTCCTCAGAGTTGGTTCCACTGTATCCGGAGCTGACCAAGTCTTTCGAGCCACCACGGACATAAGTGGATCGAAAGGCGGAGAAACCCAGGAGGTGGAAGGTTGGGAACCGAACGCATCCAGGAATACAGACTCATCCTCGGCAGGGGCTAAGGGATTCCAGTTCCCCCTCTGCTTAAGCATTTCTAGGATGTTCAAAAAGGAAACGTCTTCAGAGGGGGATCTCAGGGACCCTTCCATATCATCTAAGTCTGTTATCAGAAGTGACAGACTCAGGGGGAGTCAATGTGCTTCCTCTTGCACTACTTCTTACGAGGGGATTCCTCTGAATGATCAGGGGAGGCCTCGGAAGAAGAGGAAGCACCCAATGGGGTGCCCTGGAGCGCCGGTTCCCCACGCTTGGGGACTGGAGGAGGAACAGAGGTTGGCACAGTAAAAATAAGACAAAGTTAACAATAACCCCTAGGAAAAAGACTATTTCTAGTAAAAAGGTTCTAGAAAGAAACTTTATACGAGCCTGAGCCAGAAAAACGACACTTCGCAGCTGAAGCGGCAAACGAGATCTGGGTAGCTATCGCTAGGCATCATGGGATAAGGGATAGCCTCGAGCCAGTAAACAGCTCTCGAGCTATAGAAGATGGCTAAGTCAGAGCTGAGGATCGGCTCCAATCCCAACCAGCAAGAACGAAGGCAAGATGAACAACTTAACATCATATATTACCACCTATCAAATTCAATACTTTGCAGTGTTCCCATTCAGCCATGACCAAATTGGCGTAGGCTACGCCTGATGTCTGCAGATAGCAGCATTTATCAAAGGTAAAGACATTGTATTATAACACCATCTCTAATAGATAGCTAATTAAATCTATACATCCAGATGTGTAGTCACTGTTCCTGCTCAAAAATTTTTTACCATCTCTATACCCTGTGTATTGGGTATTAAGGTAAATAAGGATACCATGTCCATCGTAACAAACATATCAAACATTCTGTTACCATCTTCATTTAAGTATCCATGCAAGTCTTGTAAAATTGTTTACTATTCTTAAGCACAAACACATACTCATCCAACACTGGTCGTAGCTGTTTCTCTACGAATATTGACAGAGGCTCTGCAAGCCAATTGGCTTCAGAGACAATGGGTCTACATTTGGGGCAGAATAATTTTTTATGGATTTTAGGTAACCCATGAATACTGGGGATAACTGGACTTTCCACGACTAAATATTGCAACAACTCTTTAGAGATAACCCCTATCTGTAAACGTTCCATTAGTGAAGTCATGTCTCTCTCTCTCATATTTTCTGTCATTTCCCCATGTTAATGAACCTATACACCCTCAATTCTGTAAGCTTTTGTTGCATGTTATTAAAGTAAAAATCTCTGTTCATAACCAATATACGCCCGACTTTATCAGCAGGTTTAATCATTATTCTCTCATCATTTTGTAATGTAGTGAGATGAAAAAACTTTTTACCTTTCCTATTCTGACTAAACCAGTCATATAAATCATCTTCCCACACTCTCATAAAAACATCAAGAACTTTATTATTTTGTAGCATGAAAGCACTAGGCTTTCTAAATAAACATGAAGCACTATCAAAATCTTCATTATTGAACGTTCATTTCAAGGATAAATTGCAAACAAATAGTCTAAAGTCCATCAATGTTTCAGTTAATTCACCACTTTGTGCCGGTATAAAGGATAAACCTTTATTCAGTACCTTAGATTCCAATTAAGTGCTCGATCAGATTTATTCCAGACTAACCCATGTTGCTTGTTGCCAACATTTTTTTGAATGTCCTGGTGCTTCCTTCTTGAACAGGCTGCTTCTTCTTCATGCTGACCTTGTTTACGGGCCACTCAGTCGATATTAGCCTGTTCCTGTGAAACGGTAGTGGCAATCCCTGAAAAACCTGACTGCACGCAGTGAGAGACGTTTTCTTCCTTACTGCAGGTTCAGGGTCTGCCCCTCTATCGTTATTTGAAGCTACATCATTGGAGATCTCACCCATCAAAGGAGTGACGTATACAGAAGCCTGCACTGGAGTTTGTAGCAGAAGGCAGAGCCTCAGTGGATTGTGTTGCTAAAGGAGTTTCCATTCGCTCATTCATACTGGTGTTAGGCGCATCAGTTCTTGTATTTTGAGTTGGATGTTATAAACTAAGGAATGAGATTAGGTGACACAGTGAATAAGACTGAGCGTAGTGAGACATGCTGGATTTTAAGGTTAAGAGCACACAAGGGATCTGGCTTAAACGGTGTGATCCCTTTAAAACCTGAATTGAAAGGGAGACCATTAAGGAAGTAAGACATATATAGATAACAAGATGGATATCTTGCACTGGTCATGTGTTTTTAGAATTTTATATGGCTGGATGAATGCCTGATTATATGCATTATTTAAATGTCTCTTTTTTTATGATCATTTCAGTCTGAAGAAGCAAATGGGAATTGTGAAAGCGCTTACTCTAGAATTAAAGCATTTTTGGTTTTACTGAATTGGCTTCCAGTGGTTTATACTCCCTCAGCCGTGGAATTGTGCTTGGGTTTTGTCTTCTACAGATGAAAAATGCTGCATAGTATAGAATTTCTTACAAGCTTATGCTATTAGTATTGATATACAAGTGTCAGGAGAAAATCTGTGCCAGGATGAAAGGGAATTCAGTGCATCACTGAAGTGTCCAGTCAGAGTTAAGCACTTCAATTGATAAAGCCAAACCACGCAGAACTAACTCATGGGCCTGATTCCCACAGCTTCCATTTGACTAATGTGTGACCCTGAGCAAGTTATTTAACTAGACAGTAGTCTTGGGTTGAGCCTCAGATAGGTCGACTTGAATTAACGTCCTAGCCTGATTAACAACCCCCCCAATAATTTTTATTGTGGCATTCTCACAGGATCTCAAATGTATGTGCAGTGTTTTTCTAAATAAAAAAGCTCCAAAACCTTTTTATTACAGTAATGACAGCATAAATCGGGTCTACGATATTTACGTGAAAGCTTAAAACAGGGAATGCATATGCATTGAACCATATGCATCGAAAGTGCGAACCGTCGAAAACTGTAAACAGAAATCTCCATAGTTGGAGATTTCTGTTTACTTCAATGTAGTGCGATCTCGGAGTTGGTATATGTAAGTAGCAGGGTGGGGGGGGGGGGGGCACAAGGTAGCCCCTAAGGTGAGGTTAGAGGGATACAGTATATTTATATGAGCATAGCCTCAGTAAGTTATGTATTTTTTATTAAGAAACGCTCCACATAAGTTAGGAAAGCTAGGAGGGAATCAATTCTGGCACTTAAGCTCCCACATGTTGTGAAGCATGTACAAAATTTGACTGGGCAATGTAAATATGAACACTTTGCATATCAAGCAGTAGTCTGACCATGACATGTCTGGCGGTTTCCAAGCTTAAACTCCACAAAATATCCAGGAAAGTATTTTAAACGATTATACTCATAGGGGTTTGATGATTTCGGTACTTTTTAACTTAAATCACATTTCATAACTTTTTCTAGTTTGATTTGTTACACCTGCTGGTTTTGTGTCTTGAATAATCACTTGGCTGTTTGAGTATCAGGTTACAGACCCTTCTAGTTAATCTAAGTTGTTTTCCTTCTGATTTTAAACTTTTACTTTTTTTTTTTTACTTTAAACTGCAGCTCAAAGTAGTCAATATTGTGCATTTTTTAGTCTCCTGGTTGTTTGTGTAACCAATAGATCCTCCATTTTATTACACTGAGTGTTCTTTAATTAAGTAACATCTCCAGCCAAAAAATAAAAATGTTTTCTGAATGACTTTCCACTCTTTTTCCTACTTTTACAATTTAGTCTTAGTATAGTTTCCGGATGGTTTTCTATTCTGGGTGTTAACTTGCTGAGAGCAGTAGTGGTTATTCAGTGGCAGGGAATAATTTGCTGCTGTTTCTGAGGGGTAGACATTATTGGCTGGAGTTCTAACTACCTTCTAACTGGCTCTTTCACTTTTCCACAGATTAAAAGTGGGGGAGCGGCACACCACATAAAGGTGCACAATGATGTACTCAACAGATACACTTTAATTTTCAAATTCTCTCCAAGGAACATCACTTCAAATCTCCTCCCACCCGTTGTTGTATAAATGCAGAGTTAAGCGCAGGTGCACTACTACATGTCTAAGCAGTCCTCATAGCTACAGTCCAATTTAATTGCTTATGTTGGGGCTCATACTAAACTTCGCTGTCCACATTTACTAGTATATCCCCAAATCAATACCTTAACTACAAAACAATATTTTCTCACAAAGTCAGCACCTGTTTCACCTGTCCAGCAGGGACACAGGTGGGATTCCCAGGGATGTATTTCCTGTTTCCCATCCAGTTGTCCAGGTTCCTCTTAAACAGGGCTAGTGAGGTACTCTGCTTGACATGGAGAAGACGTCTATTCCACAGATGGGGGAGGTCTTTGGGACACAAATCTATCCTGTCAACAAGTTCTATTAATATCACAGACCAGGTTGAGACCTTGTAGGTGGGTTGCGCGAGTGGAGTTTGACTTACAGATGAGCAGCATCTCCATCAAGGCTGGTTCTGAGATAGCCTTGTATGCTAGACACAGGTCACCTCTGAGCACTCTGTACAAGACTGAGTAGAGGAACAAGGCTTTTAGCCTATTTGTACAGGATAGGTGTTTGAGACCGTGACTTCTCCTGGCCAGGAACCTCTGTGGTCTCCCCAGCTTCTGCATATGCTTGGCAAAGTATGTGTCAAAGGGGGTATTGTACTCAATAATGGGCCTGATAAGGGAAGCGTACAGGGATGTTATGACCTCCTTGTTCCTGGATGAAATACCCTTACTTATGAGGTGGGCCATGTAGAAAGCCTTCAGTATAACGGAGGCAAAATGGTGGTCAAAAGTCAGATTGCTATCAACCTGGGTGCCCAAGTCCCTCACAACTGATTGCATGCTTAGTATGTTATTAATGTGATAATTAGTAGGGACACCATTTTCCCAAATGGGGATAATGGCGCATTTCTTGGCATTTAGTTTGAGGTCATGCTTCTGGCACCAGTCATTAATTTGAGTAAGACCTACATGGAGAATGTTCACATCACTAAGGGAATTTAAGACACTGCCTAGCAGTCACCTGCAACTTGGTCAGCTACAGACCACTGGTTTTTACTTGCATCTCAGAAAAGTATATCCCAAACAGGAGAGGCCCCAAGACTGATCCTTGGGGTACAGCGCTTATTATGGGTCTACCACTAGAGGTGGCTTCCCCTATTTTGACTGAGTTCATCCCATCAGTGAGCCATGTTCCTCATTAGCACTCCAAGAAAAATCTTGATGATTGGATGGGAAATAGGAAATTCACCCCAGGGATCACTTCTGTGGCTCTGCTCGACAGGGGCACAGGAAAATAATTTTCTTGGGTGGCGAAAGCCAGGGTACCTTTTTGGCTAGGCTTATATAGGCCCTAGGGCTAAATAGCCTAGTACTTGCCTATGAACCTATGTTAAAAAAAGAGTTCTCAGAATACAAATATGAGGCAAGTATAAACCTAGCTTTGAGCAGCGTTCTACCATCTCAAAGACTAGTGCTGCAACATAAACAAATGGTTATGGACTTCAACTATTCATTTAGCTTCTGGTGTCATTCAAAGGGGGTATAATGTATATCTGCTTAGAAGGAGATGATAGATGGTCCCAACTGCTTTATTAGGGATGACCTGCACCTACCACCCCCAACCTTCTGTATACTGGCTAAATCCTTGTCCACTCTCATAGTGACGTTCTAGGCAATGTCAATCTTCTAATGATTTCAAAATAAAAAAGAATCCAGATAAGATAAAGGAATTGCTGCTTAATGCTAACAGCCTCAAAAAAAAAAAATCCACTTCTTACTGTGGAAAATATCATTACATGCATTGCCATGCAGACAAGGTTCAAGACCAATGAGACCACTCCATTTGTGCAGGGGTCTCAAATCCTAACACATTGAGGCTCACCACATAAAATAATGGCGCTAAATGCTGTGGTCTCTATATTCTTAAAAAAATTCACTTCTTGACTCGTTAGGATAATGACCTGGAGCACCATGTTCAACTTGCTATTAACAAAAACCTTTATTATATCACAGCTAACTAAAGGACTCCCTCTACGCCCCCCCCAACTGACTACATATCTTACCCATGTAGGATGGAATCCCTGTGCATTAAATCAAACATCGTTCTCCTAGGAGACAAACTACACCCCCCCCACACACACACACACATTAACTGGTAGACTTACAAATCCTCAAACATGTATGCCTACAAATTTCTACACTTCATCAACACAAACTTTCTGTACCAATTAGTGTACAACTCCAAACAGAGGCAATAAAATCCTGGACTTGGTCCTTACCAACACTTAGCTCCTAAATGTCATTTCCTCCCTGGTTAAATTAGACAATAAATCAGTTGCATTCACCAAAAGACTGAAGCCAGCATCATTATGCCAAGGCTGCTCTAGTAAAACTGAGCAATGACCTCACTAAATTCAAACCCCCTGCCAACCTGACGACCCCAATGCTTATGTGGAATCCTTTGCTGCCTAATTCTGTGTGTATGTAAATAGCTGTATATATGCACATCTCCCCCCTCCAAAGTAAATACTACATCAAACTTAAGAATAAACCCCTATGGTGGAACCCAAATATAAATTAAAGTTATGTACTCACCATAACTATGCATCTGTGTTGTCCATTTTTATTCTTCCTCAATGTAGGTTTGCTAGGGTAACTTTAGAGAAATGTGAACCCAGTGTGTTCACAGAAAAAGAAAAATATATTTTTCTGAAATTCTTAGCCTGTGTAAATGACAATGTAGTTGCCTATGCAGATCTCAAAGATGTAACATGTACTCTCCTTTACTGAAAAACTTGGGAAGAAAACAGACAAATTGTCTGATGATATTCGACTCAAATGCCACTTCTGGTAAAAAAGATGGATTGGTAAGTAAAGTAACTGCTGTCTTTGTAAAAAAAAAAAAAAAAAAAACAAACAATGTAAGGGGATTTAGATGATAGAGTTGGAGTTTGGAAATACTCTTTGTAGAAGTAATTGCTACCAGAAGAGCTGTTTTCCAAGACAAACTCAGTTTTGGCTGAAGGTTCAAATGGATGTTGAGTCAGTCCCTGAAGCGCTACTGTCAAGTCCCATGGAGGAGACCGATCTTTGACTGGGGGCTTAAGAAAGAAGGTGCCTTTTAGGAAGGCCCTGCGCAATTTACAAGAAGCTAAGGAGGTAGCATCATCTCCTGAATGAAAATTTGATATGGCTTCCAGTGCACTATGATTGTGGAGAAACTGGCAGCTTCTTAGAAAACAGAGGCTAAGAATTCCAGAACTGTAGAAACCAGGGTAGCGAAGGGATCAATTTCTCTCTGAAGAGCCCAAACTGAAAAATGTTTCCATTTACTCTTGTAGATTTTCTTTGTAGAAACCTTCTGAGAAGATAAAAGTATATGTTTAACTGGGGAGGAAAGTCTAGGCTGTCTAGCTATTAAAGAAATTGGAGAAATAATGTGGCTAATTTGAGGCATGGAATACTGGGATGTTTCATCCCTGAGGGATGTGACAGATACAGACTGGGGGGTCCAGTATCCATGGTGGAAAACGAAGATGAGACCAAAGAAAGGGGAATCACACTTGGAGAGATCAGAAGGGGGCAATGAGGATAACTGATCTCTTTATCCAACTGGCTTTCAGCAAGAATTTTGAAATCAAAGGCAATAGAGGGAAGCTTAAAGGAGACTGGAGGGCCAAACATGGACTAGAGCCTCACTCGGTGACTACTCCCCTTTAGGAAGGGATTAGAGTAAAGTATCTGCTGCAATTGCTGTTGTAGGGAGACGCAAACAGATCACAGAAAGGTTGGCCCCAACAATGGAAAATCCCTTCTGCCACTGAGACCACTCGTGAGGCATCAAAAGGGACCTGCTGATTTTGTCTGGTAGTATGTTGGACTTCTCTGGAATGTGTATTGCTACTAGAAAGCAGTTGACAGAGCTCACCCACTGCCACACACTCATGGTTTCCAGACAGAGGGGGTAAGACTGGGTTTCCCCTTGTTTACTGAAGTACCACACCACAGACATGCTGTCAGTTTTGAATTGCAATAGTCCTGAGAGGAGAGAACATCTTAAAATACCTGCAACACTAGTAGAACTGCTCTTATTTCTAGGACACTGATGTTCGAATTGGCCTCTTGGGGAGAACCACGTGCCCTGGACAGTCCTTCCCAAGAAATGCCCCTGTCACTGAAGAACACACACAAAAACATGATAAAGGAAATAAGACTATAGCCACTGCCATCGAACCTAGAGCCTGAAAGACAAGTCTGGCTAGGGGAGCATGATGAAAATGATTTGTTATACCTGTAACTTGATTGTATCTATACGATGGAGTGGTGAGGAGCCAGTCTAAATGTGTAAACACTCCGAATCCAAGTAGTCTCAAGTGAACTACTAACACTGCCATACACTACAGGGCAGGACTCTGAACTGATGTACAGGCAGAAAGGCAATCTGGCTTACTATGCTCAACTGGGCCACGACGAACTCCAGGCTGTGTACTGGTTGAAGTTTGGATTTGCAGATGCTCACTGTAATGCCTAATATGTTTCACAAAGCTGGAACAAATAGTACCTGGACTGTTCTAGCAGATGCCTGGTTGAGGTGGTGAGGAGCCAGTCTAAATATGAAAGCACTCAGAATCCCATCAGTCTCAAGTAAGCTGCTACTACTGCCATATACTTGGTGAACACCCTGGGACTCTGGTGAGACCAAAGAACAAGACTCAGAATTGATAGTGGCTGGCTATCAACTGAAAGCTCAGGTGTCTTCATAAGCGTCTGTTCATCTTGATGTGATAGTACGCATCCTAAAGTTCGACTGAACACATCCAATCATCCTTGTGCAAAAAGGTCAGGATAGACCAAACCCGTGACCATTCGAAACTTCTCACAAACTGGTTCAGGTTGCCTACATCCAAAATTGGCCTCAGGTCTCTGGTCTTCTTTGGCACTAAAAAGAACCTTGAGTAAGTTCCGAATCCTCTTTGGTCAGGTGGGACCCTCCTGGATGACTCTCTTGTCTAGCAGCTTCTGAATCTTGAACTGCAGCTTCTACCTAACTGGGTGGGATGTCAGGAAATGTGCTTTTTTTGGATGAGGGAATCTGGTAAAATGGTATAAAATAACCTCTGGATATTATTTTAAGCACCCAAGAATCTTTTGCTGAAAAAACCCAGGCATCCGGGTGTGAGGACAAGTGCCCCCTGACTGCCTCCAGAGCTAAGTAGTCAAGCAACACTTCAGGAGTGCTGAAATCCATCAGGAAAGGAACTTTGGAATCCCTGGTTTTGCAGGCCCCAATACCAGTTCCATTTGCACTACACCCAACCTCTAGAGGAGGTGTCCCTTCGAGACTCCTGGAAAGAACCCTGGGATTTCTGCAACCGCATTGTCTTGCTCCCTCTGATTTCAAGAGGATGATCACTGAGGGGTAGAAAATTGCATTTCTACAGCAGACAGGCACTCTGCTTCATGTTCTCTAAAGGAAAACATTTCTTTAATATAACAGCCAAACAAGGATGTCCCATTAAAAAAGCAGCGATAAAAGATGACTTGAAAGGCTCTGCAAAATCGCATAGCGACATCCAGGCACATCTCCACACAGTGAAACCAGAACAAGCAGCCTGTGAGGATCCCTCTGCAGCATGGGATATTAACCTCATGGACACTGGAAATCGAGTAGCCAGTTGTAAAGATGATCTTTTACAGTCCTCCACATACATGGACTTCGAGAGGGATTTTGAGAGCTCTTTAGTCAAATTCCTCTGCAGTCTCAAAGAAGACTAAATAATTCACGGACCTCAAAACAAAGATCGCTGAAGCAAATAAGTGCTTTCCAAATAGTACAGTTGCGTACATTTACCATAAATGTAGATGTTAGAGTGTATTCACTGTTGCAGTCATCACATTTGGGTTATCTGCTTGCAGTAGCCCTCAGTCAGCCTGATTAACAAAGTCTTGGGTCCTGCGTCGGTTGCTGTCTCATCTTCCGTGACGTCAGGTAGTCAGGCGTATAAAGCATGCAGCTGACGGCATTACGTCAGTTTTTCTTGCCCCAGATGTCAGGTGCCCCCCTAATGGGTAGCAATAAAATATATATGTATGTATGTATATATATATATATATATATATATATATATATATATATATATATACATATACATATATATATATATATATATATATATATATATATATATATATATATATACATACACACACAAGGTTATACCTCCAACAAAAAAGCAAATACACCAAAAAGCTTTTACGTATAGTAAAGGAGAGTAGAGGTATAGCCAAAAGAAGTCGGGGCTGGAGGGAGGGTAACCAGGACTGCAACAGTGAATACACTTGAACTGTACTGTGTTCATGTTTCACTGCTGCAGTCATCACATTTGGGTAGATTTCCAAAGCCAAGGATGGGAGGGGGAATTTAGATAGCATTAGGACTAGCTATAAGTCCCTGCAAGACTGCAGTGGCAAAGCCAGCTCTGGATTTAGAGAAAAATGGTAATGCTTGGTGAAAGTATGTACAGAACTCCAGGTAGCAGCTTCTAGGATGTCCCTGGTAGCGACACCTCTGAGAAAGGCTGTAGAAGTAGATGCAGCCCTGGTTGAATGGGGTCTAATCCCCTGTGGGATAAGTTTTCCATGGTGCTTATAGCAGAAATGAATGCAATGGCCTATCCATTTAGAAATGGTTTGCTTTGAAATAGCCTTCTTCTCTGCCCATGCAGCAAATGCCACCAGCAGTTGCTCAGATTTCCTTTGAGGTTTAGTCCTGTCCAAGTAAAATCTAAGTTGTCTGTGCACATCTAAGGAGTGCAGTATCCGTTCCCCTTTATTCTGTGGATTAGGAAAGAAGGTTGGCAAATGAATGGACTGATTATGAGCCACACTGGATACCACCTTGGGCATGAAGGAGGGATTGGTTCCGAGGGACACCCTGTCCGCATGAAAGATGATGAAAGGCTCCAATGCCATAAGGGCCTGTAATTAGATATACCCTTCTTGCTGAAGTGATTGCTAAAAGGAAGGCTATTTTCCAAGAAAGGAATTTTAAATCTGCACTTGCAGCTGGCTCAAAAGGAGGAAGAGTGAGTTTCTCCAATACAAAGTTAAGGTCCCAGGCTGGAGTTAGGGCTCTCCTGGGCTTCTTAAGTTTTCGGCCCCTCTGAGGAACTGCTTGAGCAATGGATGAGAGAAGAGGGGTGGTTCTGTGTTATAATAAGCTGAAATGGCCGAGGCGTGAATTTTGATAGAGGAAAAAGAAAGGCCCTTGTGAAGCATCTCAGTTAAGTATTGAAGAATCTGAGGTAAGTTGGGCGCTGCTGTGCCCTTTCCTTTGAGATTGGTTCCAGGCACAGCATATTTTCAATTTTTCAGCATAAGATTTTCTACTACTAGGCCTCCTTGCCTCCAAAATGATATCCAACACTTGTTTACTAAGGGATGTTAACGGAAAAATTAGGTATTTAGCCAGGCTGCCAGGTTCAGTGTTTGAAGCTGAGGGTGCAGAATCTGGTTCTCCTGCTGTGACAACAGGGTAGGAGCCTGAGGCAGGGGCCATGGAGCCAGCAGTGACACACTGCGCAAGAGGGGGTACACCAGTGCTGGCGTGACTAGTCTGGTGCAATCAATATCGTCCTTGGTTTGTCCTGTTTGATCTTTAGTAGTACTTTGGGGAGGAGAGGCAGAGGAGAGAAGGCATAAACCGATAGATTTTTCCAGCTGAAGGACACAGCATTCACTTTCCAAGCTTGTTTGTGGGGAATCCTTGAGCAAAACTTGTCCAATTGGTAGTTCGGGGGGGGGGGGGCAAACAGATCTATATCTGGGCTCCCCCATTTGTTTGTCAACATATTGAAAGTCTTTGGTTCCAGTTTCCACTCATATGCGTCCATGAGGTTTTTGCTTAGTTTGTCTGCCAGTGTATTTAGTTTTCCTGGCAGGAACAGAGTCTGTAGATGCACTTGGTAGCTCAAGGCTGTGTTCCACACAGCCATGGCTAGTCTGCAGAGGGGGTAAGAATGTGTATCCCCCTGCTTGTTTATGCACCACATAACAGTGGCGCTGCCCTTCTTTACCATTAATTGTCCTGGAAGAATGTGGTCCTTGAAGGCTGTCAGAGCATTCAGTATAGCTAACATTTCTTTTTGATTGATATACAGGTGCATTTGACTTGGGTTCCATTTGCCCTGAATGCACTTCCCTGCCAGGTGAGCCCCCCCATGCATAGTCTGATGCGTCTGTTGTTAGGGTTTGGGCGGCAGGGGGTAGAGTGAACGGTAGTCCCTTGTTTTGGTGGCAGGCCTCTGCCCACCAAAGGAACTCTAACCGTAGACAAGGTATGACAGGAATCATTGCTTCTAGATTCTGAGAATGATGACACCATAGGCTTTTTAGATACCATTGTAGTTTCCTCATATGCAGTCTTGCATATGGAATTAGTAGAATTCAGGAGGCCACAAACCCCAAGGCTTGCAGTATTTGCCTTGCAGATAGCAGGGTTTTTGTGGCCATTAGTTTGAAGTAGGTTGTCAAATTAATTTGTTTCTCTGGCATTTAAGGCTCTAATGGCCAAGGTTGCAGAAGTGAATACCTTCTTACCCCATCTATCCAGCTCCCTGGAGTCTCTATCAGAGGGGGTAGGATTTTTGGCAGTAGTAGCCTTAATGCCCTTGGGTCCCTGTGAAATGGTCTCAGGATCCACAGAAGGATTTTTAAAAAGGAACTTGTGAGATTCAGGAACCCTGTAACATCTATCAGGTTTTCTGGGAGCAGGAGGTAGAGAGTCAGGGGCCAAGCTAGATTCCGAAAAGGCATCATCAACAATGTCTACTACAGGAGGGATAGCTAAAGGCCTGTGCTGGGGCAGGAGTAAGAAATCCCTAAGCCTCTTTTTAGAATCAGAGTAATCCTGGCTTTCCCAACAAAAATGCTCACTAAGAGCATGCAAGGTTTCACCAAAAGAGAAATCCTCGGGGGGGGGGGGGGCAGAGGGAATAGAGTCCTCAGCATCAGAATCCTCATAGGTAGAGAACAGTAAATCCTGGTCATCAGAGGATACAGAAATTTCAGAATCCTGGTCAGAAGTATCATAAGCAAACTCTGTCCTAGGTCTCAGAGAGGGTAGGGTTGGCTTCCCCTGATTAAAGTAATAAGGTCTTCGGCCATTCTTTCTGTTTTTTAGGCATAGAAGCCTGCCATGCAGTCTGGGCGTCGGTTTTCTAGGCATGGTTCGTGTTTTAAGCCTTGAAGAAGAAGATGGCGTTGGTTTAATATGCAAGACAGTAGTCCTAAATACACCCTCAGAAGCCGGTACCTGCACAGCAGCTCCGGACCCATCGAAGGTAAAGACATCTGCAGGTTCCAACGTTGAAGCATCTCGCGGCATACTGGACTCCGAATGGGTCTCAGTAGAGGCCTGCGAATCTGAAGTAGCGAGAATCAGGGGCTGCGAAAGCACTTCACTGAGGACTGGCGACTGGCTTAGAAGAAGCGTTGTTGGTAGCTTTGGACCTAGGCGGCCTGTCTGTCTTTGTGTTTTTTCAGAATGTCGGTAGTCGGACGGCTTACTGAAGACATATCTGGATAATTGAACAAAGTACCAAAATATTTAGAAGCGTAAATATACCAACGACGAATAGTTCTTTGTTTAAATAAAGCACAAAACTGACAGAGAGACATGTCGTGGTCAGGGCCTAGGCAACCAATACAATACGAATGGAAATCTTTATAAGGTATTTGATTTCCACAAGAAATACAATTATTTACTTTTACTGACATCGGTTTAGAGCAAGAAAGAGTCTCCCCAATAGGGTACTTAGCTTTAGTTGAGACTTCGGTTCTGAAACTTGAAAACGAAATTTGCAGGAGTTGGCCGACCGGCACTTGCAAACTGCTTCTGCTTCGGGCACCGCATGGGAAGAAAGACTGATGCAATGGCGTCGGCTGCATGCTTTATACCCCCCCCCCCCGACTACCTGATGTCACGGAAGATGTGCTAGCAACCGACGCAGGACCCAAAACTTTGTTAATCAGGCCGACTGAGGGCTGCTGCAAGCAGATAACCCAAATGTGATGACTGCAACAGTGAAACACGAAGAACATCTGTCCAATACCCTCGAGACTCTTTTAAGGGGATGAACAGAAGTCGTCTGCTAAGCTAGCTACTTTTTTACGGCTGTCGCCACAACCATAGCATCAGAAACTCCTTTATTTCAATGGGATCTTTCTTTTGGTGGTGGCAAAATCATGGATGACAGGGAATTGGTTCAACGAAGTCCGGCTCCTTCCATGCCCAGCAAGAGACTAGGTCCATAAGCTCATCAGCTGGAGGTGTCACCCAAGACATGGAGTAGAACCAACAGCTTTCAGAAATATAAACTTTCTCTAGGGAAGGATTACCTGAGGACCAACCACTTTTCTGCTTACGAATCTCTAAAATGTCTCCAAATAAGATGCCATCTGGTGGTGATGTGGGGGACCATCCCCCTTCGTCAAAGTCAGTATTCTCCGTGAGAGATTCCATAGGGGAATCTATACGCCTCCTTTTGCATGCACTCTTATGGGGGAACCTCCTCAGTGAAGTGCTGTTGGGGGGTGTTCGAAGAGAGGGGAAGTTCTTGTAAGGAAAATGACTGGATGCTAGCTGCCACTGGCTGTTTTTATCTGATGGGATCAGAGCTTGGACCCACTGGGGGAATAGATCCAAGGAAGGGAAAGAGATTGAATCTCTCGGACAAGTGAAAACCCTCTCCACTACCTCAAAGGCAGATGGATCGGGCCAAGCCATGATCAGTCACATAGGAGCTGATACTTCTGAAGCAGACAAACTGTGACCCTGTCCAAATCTATACCATGAGTAGGGAGTCAGACCAAAGCTGTCTAGCGCCGAGACTCCAATGGGCAGGGACAGCTTCGACAACTTCAAAGTAGATCCTGGTCCCCTGAATCCCAACGTCAATGCTTCGGCCCTTGGAGTCATCTTGATCCAATGGCCCAGTAGCAGAACCAGTCAGGGAAATTGTCAAAATCGAAGACATCTTTGGCTCCAACACAGATTCTCTTGGAATTCTTGGATCCGAGGGCTGTGATGCCATGGGATGCATCAGAGAAGGCGATATTACTATATGGTAAGTGGAAAGGAGGGCTCACGGACCTGATGGGAGCTATAGCCAGAATCACCCCCATATGAATATGTAGCTCCAAGGAACTTTCATATCACTCTATCCACTTCGGCCTCAAAGACTTTTGGGGCACCTAACAAATGAGACAGTGGACTACGGCCTAGAGTGTTTCCTCTGCATGGTTTGAAGATAAGGGCAATGGAGCCAAGGAGACACTGGATCGATCATGATCTCTGGTGAGCAAGTTCAAGGAGACTTTGAAACACCCAGTAGTTCGATCTGAGGTTTTCGGATCTGAAAGCTGTTTTGGAGATTTACTTGGTATGAAAAGCGGATTGCGGATTTGAGGGTTTAGGATCTGAAGGTTTCTTTTTGGATCCAATGAAGAAAGATCTGAAGATCTTAGAGTCTTCTGAGAAGGCTCAGAAGTCACAGAGGTAGGAGGAGTCTTCAAAGTTCAAGGAGGGGATCACTTTGTATACCTTGATGGAGCTTCAGAATGCTTACAGGGGGTTTGAGTCCCGGAAGAGAGAGGGGGTAGCAACCCCTTAAGGACCAACCTGCTCATCCTATCTGTAATTTTCATAGAATTAAAGGCAGTGCAGACAGCACAGTTACTATTAAGGTATACTGCTCCTAGGCAATAAACACATTCCCTGTGGGCATCAGAATTTGGAATTGTGGCTACAGGAAGTGAATTATTTTAAACCCGTTGGCTTCTCAGCCATAGTTACTAACTACAGGAAAAAAGCCAAACAATGGGAGTAGGAATAGCCTAAAAAGAGTAGAAAAGTAAGTAGTAAAGAAAACTGGTACCAATAATGGTACGCAACAAAGATACTTAAAGGTAGAAAAAAACGGAGTTGTTGAAAAAGGGAAAAGGTGTAGAAACGCCAAAAAATACTAGGTAAAGAAAGTGGGAAGAAGTAGAGAAAGTTTTAGGATAAGATATCCTAACTACTCGCAAATGCTTGCACTATTGAAAAAGGGCTTGAGAGAGAGGATCCGTGTCCATGCGAGAGGGCAGCAAATGAGATCTGAGGTACTGTAGGATAGCCGGGGCATTACGGGGAAAGGGAGAAGCTCGCGAGATGAAGATATACAAGGACTGAGATATGCGGCAGAGTCGTATCAAAGGTCAGATACTTAACCCATATGCTGAGGAAGAATAAAAAGGACAACATCAGACAGAGTCTATAATAAAAGTAAAAACCCCATTACATCCAAAAATATATGTAACACTCAACAAGATTAAAAACAAAAAACACTTGCAAAACTTGACAATGAACTCCAGACCCTGATCAAAGCAGTCAAGTCAAATAAGAAGTAAAAACAGCCACTCGCGCAAAGGAGGCCCACAAAACCTTCTTTAACTATGTTACAAACTGCAGAAACAATGCTTAGCACTGGGCAGAGCTAAGAGTAAATTATATCACACACTCTTTACCTACAGGACCTAGTCATAAAATATTGGACAATTTTACTTCAAACTTCACACCCCTTACAAACTTTCAACCCAAGCCAGTTCAAGTTCATTAAAGTTAGACCTTGCTACTTAACCTGGCTGACTTCATGAAGGTTACTGAAACAATGGATGAAGATAATCAGTACACACTGCAAATCTAGACCTTGCAAAGGTACTGGACACCATCTCTCACTCAGGTATCATAAAGAAAGTTTCCCAGCTAAATATAAATTCATATGTAACTCACAGGATAGCATGGTGGCTTACAAACAGAAACCAGGAAATTAGGGTGGGTGGCTCTACCACCTACAAAAGATCTGCCAACTAGCGGTTAGAGTGGGTGGCTCTACCTCCTACAAAAGATCTGCCAGGCTCTACACCTCCTACAAAAGATCTGCCAACTGGTGGTATACCACAGAGTTCAGTTCCTCGGGCCATTTTCTTTTCAGACATCAAAGTAAATAAGGGTTTAAGGCTAACGAAGTCTGCAGATAAAGTACAGTTGTGTACACTTACCATAAATGTAGATGTTTGAATCTATTCACTGTTGCAGACATCACACTTGGGTTATCTGCCAGCAGGTAGCCCTCAGTCAGCCCGAATACCAGAAACTTGGTATTTCTGCATCAGTTGCTGTCGCTCCAGGACTGACGTCAGGTCGGCAGGGGTATAAAAACAGGCAGCTGACGCCATTACATCAGTTTTTCTTGCCCCAAATGTCAGGAGCCCCCAAATAGGGAGCTAAGCTATGGTGGGAAAATCACCACCAGTAGAAAGTAAATACCAATACCCTCTGCAAGGGGTGTGTAATATACACAAAGGAGAGAGAGAGAGAGAGAGAAAGAGAAGGGGGCTGGAAGGAGGGAAACCAGGACTGCAACAGTGAACACACTCGAACATCTACATTTATGGTAAGTGTACACACAACTGTACTAAGTTCTTCGTGTTTCACGGTTGCAGTCATCACACTTGGGTTGATTCCCAAAGCTGAAGAAAGGGTGGAGGCAGTCAAGAAGAGTTTGGATTGGCTAGTATGCCCTGCAGGACTGCAGCTGCAAAACCTGCCCAGGATTTGGAAAATATAGGCAGGTGGTAATGCTTGGTGAATGTGTGTACAGAACTCCAGGTAGAAGCCTCCAGAATGTCCCTGGTAAGGACTCCCCTGAGGAATGTTGTAGAGGTGGAAATTGCCCTAGTGGAATACGCTCTGACCCCCTGAGGGTCTGGTTTCCCATGGTGTTTGTAGCAGAAATGGATACAGTGTGCTATCCATTTGGAAATTGTCTTTTTTGAAATGGCCTTGGCCTCTGCCCCTGGTGTAAAACTGAGTAATAACTGGTCAGATTTTCTGAAGGGCTTAGTCGTTTCCAGGGAGAATGTGAGCTGTCTGTGCATGTCCAAGCAGGGCAGGATTCTTTCCCCTTTATTTTGAGGATTAGGGAAGAAGGTTGGCAAATGGATAGACTGGTTGAGAGCCACAATGGAAACCACTTTAGGCACAAAGGAAGGATTAGTCCTGAGGGAGACCATGTCAGCATGAAAAATAATGAAGGGTTCCACAGCCGTAAGTGCTTGTAGCTCAGACACACTTCTAACTGAAGTGATGTCCAGGAGCAATGCTGTTTTCCAAGAGAGGAATTTTAACTCTGCTGACACTGCAGGTTCAAAAGGGGGTAGTGTGAGCTTTAGAGGGTGAGAGAAGAGGGGTGGCTAAGAGTTGTAATGAGCCGAGATGGCAGAGGCATGGATCTTAATGGAGGAGAAGGAAAGGCCTCTGTGGAGTAGATTTGCTAAGTAATCCAGGATTAGAAGTAGGGAGGGGCAGAGTTGTGTCCTCTCCTTCAGACTGAGTCCAGGAGAAATACCTTTTCCACTCATGAGCATAAGATTTCCTTGTACTGGGTTCTCTTGGCTTCAAGAACGACATCCAGCACCTGCTTTGCTTAGGCTGGTCCACTGAGGGAGAATTCAAAGAATAAGCCAGGCTGCAAGATTCAGGGTTTGCAGTTGCGGATGCAAGTTCTGACCCCCTGCTGAGTGAGCAGGGTCGGGCTCTGGGGTAGGTGCTAGGGTGGTACTGTCAGGCTGCGCAGTAGTGGGTACCAGGTGCTGGCGTGGCCAGTCCGGGGCAATCAGGATTGTCCTTGGTCTGTCCTGTCTTATCTTGAGAGAAGGGGCACAGGGAGAAATGCATAGTTTGAGAGGTTTACCCACTGGAAGGATAGGGCATCCACTTTCTGGGCCCTGCTGTGAGGTGTCCTGGTGCAGAATTTGCTGAGCTGGGGATGGCAAGGGGAGGCAAAGAGCTCCACCTCTGGTGTTCCCCATTTCTGAATCAGAAGGCTGAAGTTGCTGGGCTCTAATTGCCACTCATGTGGGTCTAGGAGATTTCTGCTTAAGTCGGCTGCCAGTGAGTTTTGTTTGCCTGGCAGGAATCGAGATTGCAGACGGACCTGCATGTCCAAGGCCGTGTTACACAAGGCCATAGCTAGCCTGCAGAGTGGGTAAGAGTGGGTTCCCCCTGCTTGTTGATGTACCACATAACTGTGGTGTTGTCTGTTTTTATTAGCAGGGGTCATGGTGAGATTAGGGATCTGAAAGCTGTTAGGGTGTGCTGAACAGCTAGCATCTCTTTTTGGGTGATGTGCAGATGAATATGACTTGGGCTCCATTGGCCTTGAATGCATCTGTCGTCCAGGTGTGCCCCTCAGGCATAGTCTGATACAATCTGTGGTTAGGGTCTGAGCGGCATTAGGTAAAGGCAAGTCCCTTGTTGCGGTTGCATGCTGCTGCCTACCAAAGAAACTCTGTCCTTAGACAAGGTATGATAGGAATGACAGTTTCCATGTCCTGAGAATGTTGGCACCAAAGACTTTTTAAGTACCACTGAAGTTTCCTCATATGCAGTCTGGCATATGGAATTAGTAGGATGCATGAGGCCATGAATCCTAGCAGGATTTTCCTTGCAGATGAGTGAAGTAGTCTGTCAGATAGGCTTGTTTTTCTGGAGTAAGGAATGCCATCTGGGATGCTGTGTGAAAGCTTGCTCCCAGGAATACAATCTTCTGACCGGGGACTAGTTTTGATTTCTTTTCATTGATGGTGTACCCCAGGGTAGGTTAGAAGTTTTTTTTGCAAATGTCAGGTGCTGCAACCGCATTTCCTGACTGCCTCAATCAGGCAGTTGTCCAAGTATGGGTAAATTGGAATTTTTCTCTGTCTGCAGTAGGCAATGGCTGGAGGCAGGCATTTTGTGAATACTCTGGGAGCAGTGGATACGCCAAAGGGAAGTGCAGAAAACTGATAATGCATAGATCCTGCCCTGAAGCGTAAATATTTCCTGCATGAGTCCCTGATAGGGATGCACAGACAGGCTTCTTTTAAGTCTAGAGTGGCTAACCAGGCATCTTTGGGCAGCATAGGAAGAAGCTGCTGCAGGGTGAGCATTTTGAATTTTGATACCACCAGGAAGGTGTTTAGAATGGAAAGATCTAGGATTGGATGCCAAGTGCCAGCTTTTCTGGGTACCAGGAAAAGTCTGGAATAGAACCCATGACCTATCTGTTCCACAGGAACAGGTTGAATGCCCTTATGGAGAGGGGGCATTGAACTTGGCTTTGTGCCTCTGCCCACTGGTTTGGAGGAAGGTCTGGGAACCCTTTTACGGTTGGCAGGGAGTGGAAATAAAATTTGTACCCCTGGGTTACAATGTTGAGGACCCATCGGTCTTTGGTGATGGAAGTCCAGTTTTTTGCATGCTGGGTAAGTAGCAGTTGGGCAGAAGTGAGGAGTCGAGTTGAGAAGTCATTGTGAATTCTTTCGGTAAGGGGGTGGCTTAGCACTCCCTGCTTTTGAAGTGGAGGCACTCCATTGCTTAGATCTCTGCATACCCTGAAACTGTAGTCTGGGGGGGCCTGTTTCCCCTGGGTCTAGTTTGAGATGGCCTTGAGGGAGCTAGAAAGGACCAATGTTTCAAGGGGAAATGCCTACTGTATATCTAGGAGGCTGTACTTGCAAGAAATCTTTAACTGTCTGCATAGATTTAGCTTTTTCTTCCATCTTTTTAAGAACCTCTTCTGCTTTGGTGCCAGACAGATTGTCCTTGTTTAAAACAGCGTCTAGTAATTTTAATTTGACATGGTCTGGCAAGGTCTGCTCCTTAAGCCAAGCATGCCCTCTCAGTAAAGAACCAGTGACTGCTGCCCTGCAAGATGTTTCTAGGGCGTCAAAGCCACATTGCAAAGTATGCTTGCCGAATGCATAAGCCCTTGTAAATCTTTATTTTCTGCACAGTCTGTAAAGGTAGCTATTTTTTTCTTAATAAGTTCCATAATATGTTGTTGGTACTTCAGCATGTGAAACTGCCAATTCAAAGCCCTAATGGCGAGAGTTGCAGAGGTATATACTTTCTTACACCATCTGTCTAAAGTTGTGGAATTCCTGTCCGGAGGAGTGGGACTCTTAGCTGTAGTTGCTTTGATACCTTTAGGCCCCTGGTAGATGACCTCTGGATCAGCAGTAGGATTTTTGAAAAGGAATTTGTGAGAGTCAGGAACTCTGCAGTACCTGTCTGGTTTCCTAGGAGCAGGGGGTAAAGTATCAGGAGTTAAACTGGATTCCATAAAGACATCATCCACAACATCCAAGACTGGGGGTATTGCTAAAGGCCTATGTTGTGGCAAATCTAGAAATTCTCTGTGTCTCTTTTTGGACTGAGGATAGTCTTGGCATTCTCAGTGGAAATGCTCTCTAAGTATGCAAGGTTTCACCAAAAGAAAAATCCTCTGGAGGAGAAGCAGAAGGAATGGATTCCTCTGCATCTGAATCCTCATAAGCAGATAAAGACAAGTCTTCATAATCAGATACTTCAGTCATCAGACTCTTGGTCTATTAAAGCTGCTGGGGCCAGGTCTCTTTCTCTTAGCAGGGGAAGGCGGACTTCCCCTAATCAGCATAATAAGGTCTTCTGCCATTTTAAACATTTGATGTGGCAAGGAAGCAGGTCCTTGAGTTTGGGTCGTCTTTTTTTTAGGCGTAGTGCATACTCTTGGCCTTAGAAACTCAGTAGTTTTATACAGAACTGAAGAGGTGAAAGAAGTCTGTTAGTGTCAAATATCGGTAGTGTGAAGAACTTCCTCGGAAGCCGGTGCCTGTTGAGCGGCTCCGGACCCATCCAAGGTAGAGACATCCACAGGTTCCATAGTCGAAGAAGAGTTTTGTGGTATACTGGACTCTGAACAGTCTCGGTAGAGGCCTGCAAATCCACTGAAGCGGGCATCAGGGGCTGCAAAAGCACCTTACTGAGTACTGGTGACTAGCTTAATGGAAGCGCTGTTGGCATTGTTGGACCTGTGCGGTCTGTCTTTATCCTTACTTTTTTTAGAAGATCGATAGTTGGATGGCTTACTGAAGCCATTTCGCAATACGGAGATAGAAAATTAAATCATTTAGTGACAATAAAGGCCTGGCAACGAATAGTTTGGGCATTGAACAAGGCACAAAACCCACAGCGAGGAACGTCATGGTCTGGGCCTAAACAGGTGACACAGTAAGAATGGAAATCTCGGGGGT